>NC_045437.1:97684559-97709718 GCF_002776525.5 Piliocolobus tephrosceles | reverse complement strand
GTTTTTAAAGCCACTCTACCCATTATTTTCAAATAAGATGCTTCACATAATGGGCTCATTCTGGGCTCAATAATGACTATAAACTTTGTTTATAATATAACATTAAATTACAACTGTTGGCACAGTGAAATTCCATCCTTGATATTCAAATTCTTCTAGAAATTGTCACATTTGATTTTTTGAGGAAGACTAACATTTTAAGAGGAAAAAAACTATCATTATTAGGTTGGTATAGAATTAATTGCAGCTTTTGCCACTACTTTCAATAGCAAAAACCACAATTACTTTTGCACCAATGCTATACTTCTAAGCATCTAGACTTCTTTATTTAAATATAAACACAAACTAATTTTCCTTGTTTGTCAATATATTGAATGTGAGCTCTCCTTAGTATCAATGTTGTTAATTATAACATTGTTGTTCTAGAACTGTGGTTGCTTGAAATAATCAGGTATTTTGACTCCTCAGGTGATTATCATCTGCTATTATTATGAGATACAATCTAAAATATTACTGGATTTAAAATCAGTAAGCATTTATTAGGTACCTTCTTTTCTCCGCAATGTACTACAACCTGAAGGAAGGAAAGGGAACAAAATTGTGAGGAGAAAGGAGACAAGGAATAAGAGTGTTTCACACAATTTCATGGAGAGAGAAGATTTGAAACTGCAATCGAATTTTATAGAGGAAACCCCAAAGCCATAGAATTAAATGCTTGTTTCACAATTAAGTAAATATGTCCATTGAGGTTAAATGACGTGACCACAGTTGTCCAGCCAATAAGTAGTCACAGAAGTTTCCAAGAGAGAAGTGGGATTTGTGAGTGGGACTGAAGAATGATTGTTTTGGGATATGTTGAGAGCCAAGTAGTATTACTTATTATAATGTCAAGCTATATGTTCTTTTACCTTTACTGTCTCTTTTATAGCATCACAACCTTTTATGTTAAATATTGTTAACTGGGCTCCAAGGAAGGGAAGTAGCTTTCTCAAGTACTTATAAACTATCACAGATTCAGAGCTGCATCTACTGACTATAAATATAGCCTTCTATAGAACACTGATTTGGTCAGTAGAGACATTACAAATTTTGAGTGTCTTTGACGTAAGAAATGGAACTACCATGTTGGAGCAAGAGTATATAAGACACCTCACTTAGCCAAAACAGAGCTTTCATGCTCTGTTTTGTATGTGAGAGAGTAGTGAGATCTACAGAGGCTACCAAATTTATTAAAAAGTTATAAATGTTCTATTTACACATAAAGTCCAGAGTGAATGTTTCATACAACAGAAGAAAGTATAATCATAAAACAAAAGGGAAGGAAAGAAAGAAGAAAGGAGGGAAGGAAGGAAAGAAGGAAGAAAGGAAGAATGAAAGGAAATTAATAATATTAAAAATAAAACAAAGCCTCTCTGATGAAAAATAATTTGTGTGTGTCTATGTATGAATGTAACATATATTAAGATCCAAATCAACCAGAGAAGCAAAAGAATGTCGCACATTATAGCAGTAATTATCTTTATGTGTATGGGTTATAGGTAATATTTTTCTCACTCAGATTTTTTTTCCTTCAAATTTTCTACAAGGAGCTTACATTGATTTGGTAACACACACAAAAAATCAATTTACATAGAAAGAAATACATGTATGCAAATTAATTATTGGTTGAATTTAAAATTTTGCTAAATTTTAAACTATAACATGTATATTTGGGATAAAAATTAGAACATGTTATACTGAAACAGTGTGACTATTCCATTATTTTATAATGCATTATTTTCAATTTATTATTTTTCCTAATGAGGATGAAACACAAGTTAATAGTCTATCTCTTTTTGATAGACTCCATAAGAATTTGCAGTTTTCAAATATCAAATTGTATATAGGTGGATACATTCAGGTATGGATTTCAAAATTGGAGTCTGGGCTCTAGCTTTTAATGCTGATAATTATTATCTAACCAAATATACTAACAGAATTTAAAAGAATATCTATTTTTGTTCTTTTCACATGTGGAATTTGTTACTGGTTTAATACTGAATTGCAATAATTTAGATTGGCCTATATAATTTCAAATACAACATTAGGTTGATAATAAACACAAAATATAGTCTTATTGACTGTATTTGATCAGTTCTGTGTTTTTAAATTTTTAGAAAGTTATTACTTATTGCCTGACTTAAGGTATTTTTCAACTTATCTGTTACATATTGATGTCATTTATTAAGGTGTTTTTCTGTGACACTTTTTAGAAATCAATAGGATAAGTGGTATTTATTTTATGTTGTTTCTTCAAAAATGTCCTGAAATATTGATGGTATATTTTTCTTTGAGATTATTCAAAGTGTTGCAAATGAAATATTGCAAAGTTTATTTTTCTGTTAGCATTTTTAAAACTAAATTAATTCAGTATTTTAACTGCATAGATTAATTTATCTAGAACAAGACCACAGAAAGTTTTTAAAGCCACTCTACCCATTATTTTCAAATAAGATGCTTCACAATCACAGTTTCATTTTCAAGACACTTCAGTGATATTCTATTTGTGGTATCTCATAAGATGCCCTGAATCAAAAAAGGTTGAGTGATTGCTCATCTCTGACACCATTTGAAAGAAAATAATTTTGCCTTCAGCATTTCTAACATTGTAGTTACTTATTTGTATTGCATGTAGAAATTGCTTTGGTATTTGTCAATGAGCAACCATAGTTACATGAACCTTGAGGAAATCTCTCCAGAATTAGGAAATGGAAAGCATTCATTGATAGTAAGAAGTTTGGAGTTTCATACAAGTAATATAGCAGCATTTTTCTCACTTTAGAAATAATTCACCATGAACCTCATACTGCCAAATTATTGCTAATCATTGACTTTGCCTAATGGAAATACTCTTTTCTTTTTGGCTGAATTTGAATTTGCTTGGCTTACTTTAAAAATTTATAAACAGATAGATTTTTTATAACTAACCAAATCCATCACCTAACCTCTGTAAACATACACGTTCACAATACTTTCACATAAGATCACATTCACAATACTTTTCTATAATCATTATTTCGTGTTAAAAAACACTTGTTTTCTCCGAGTCCAGTAAGCTTCAGGCCGTATCATAGTTTCTTCAAAGTCTTCAAAGAAGTTTGACTATGCTCCTTGCATAGAATCACTCTCTATGGTTTCTTCATTATGTTAATAGTGTAAAAGTTATGGTTTTGCTCATTAAGTTACTCTGAGTTATGAGAAAATTCCTAGATGTTCTTCTCTGAAAATTTCTTATAAAATCTTCTTTACTGATTACAGACGTTCTCAAAACAATTGTGATAATAAATGGCTCAAAACACATTTCATACAGCTCAAAATATTTAGCCCACGGCATTCAGTAAATGAGAAAAATAGAATATGTGTAAGGCCATTCCTGATTCAGAGAAGGGAGAAACTGAAAAACAAAATATAGAATTATTATGGCGAGGTATATTTTCCCTGTTTTGGATGTTTCCAGTGAAGTTTGAAAGTATAAATTTATTTAAGGAAATGAAGTAACATATCACTTTAAGTTTTTTTCATACTCAGTACTCTAGATATATTTTATCTCCCCTGGAAAGCTTTATAAAAGTTTTAGAGAAAAAGAAAATAATACATGAAATCTAAAGCAAGTTTATTAAATACAGCAACAAACAGGATCTAACATGTTTCCCTTACATCTGGATGGCAGAGTACATATCTCTCCAAATAGAAGACAATAGCAAAAACAAAATAATTTTTAAACTTATTAAGTTTTTGTGTTTATAATTGGACAAATTTGAAAGTAAGAGAAAAATCCACACTCAGCTGTTTTCAAAAAACATCATTGTCCTTAAGGAAATGAATATGCCAAGAAATATTGGAAGTCTCCTTTCTTCCAGAGATGTGAGTTTGCGTGCTTTTCACATGAATGTTTGACAGCAATTATGGATTTGAACATTTTGAAGTACTTTATTGCCTGTAAAGTACTTATCAGCATTGAAATATATTTTATCTATTTAACAAAATGTTGAATTGTGTATGTGGAAAACTATCAATTATTCTACAACTTTTTTTATTTATGAGTGGAAGTAAGGCTTCTAATTTGCTTCAGTAAATTGTGACTTGGAAAATTAGAGCTGAATAAATCAGTTGATATAACATAGATAAAGCATTTATTTCTTTGGAATTTTAATTGCAATATCATACATTTTGAAAATCTATAGGCATAGTTTCAAACTATTTTTTTCTAGGAAGATTATTTAATCTCTACCCAATTACCATGACTTCTGCAGTCATATTTAGTCCCTTTTGAGAATATTTTACTCTGCATATTATATAAATGTTTGCTATTGATTCATTTCAAAGGTGAGGTTCTACAGTAATATTCACCTACATTCCAGGTCCCTTGGGTATTTATATGACCTCAAGAATAGGAAAGAAAATAAAGGTTTAAGAAAAAATATAATAAAAGTATCAAATTTTCTAAATGCTTAGAAATATTTCTTCAGTAATTCTTTAAAATATTATTCATAAAGATACCTTTTAAGTTTTCTGCATTGTATGCTTGCTATAGGATATGCTCTGTTTCTCTAAATTCTTTTCTTCTTGATTTTGTTTTTTGTTTTTCCAGTTACTGGCTGACCAACAAAGTTCCTATCAAAAGACCCAGCACAGGTCTCCTCATGTATACACTTGCCACAAGATTCTGTGATGAAATTCACCTGTATGGATTCTGGCCATTCCCTAAGGATTTAAATGGAAAAGCAGTCAAATATCATTATTATGATGACTTAAAATATAGGTACTTTTCCAATGCAAGCCCTCACAGAATGCCATTGGAATTCAAAACATTAAATGTGCTACATAATAGAGGAGCTCTAAAACTGACAACAGGAAAGTGTGTAAAGCAATAAAGCACATTTTGAAACAAACAATATGCACTTCTTTTCTGAAGATGCTTCCGGAGTTTTGAAAATAGGATCCAAAACACGGCTGGGTTTCAGCATCCACCAATTAACTGAAAGGTGAATAGAGGACGTTCATGAGAAATCGACTACCAGCTGATGAAATACCTGCAAAGTGCTCTAAAAATTAAATATTTTGACTTCAAGGGTCCTAGTAAGTGCCACTTCCACTAAGAATACAGTTTGAATGTATAATCAGTAGTGTTTACAAGATCCAACAGTGCACTCATCATTAGTTAATAAAGCAAATATGTTTATCACTGTCAGGCTGCCCACAGCAATGCCAAGCACATTAGAAGAGGAACCCCAGGAACATAACTCAGACCTTGGGAAATTAAACCATCCTTATCAGCAGAAACCAAGATGGAAGCAGTTTGAGCAATGAAATCCATAAGATTAAACAACTCAAGTAAATGCCTTCAGTCAGGACTCTGAGTCTGATCATGAATTTTATGTTTTAACTTATGTTTTTGTTTGTCTTCTGGAATCTCTTTTGTTTTGGGTATTGGGGTGCTTAGAAATCCTTTCTGAGATACATATGAATGAGGAAAGAAACTTTAAGTTATTATTTTTAAAGTTCTTATACTTTTTAAAAGCTATCACACAAAGATTTTTTTTTTTTTTTTTTTTTTTTTTTTGAGATGGAGTCTGGCTCTGTCGCCCAGGCTGGAGTGCAGTGGTGTGATCTCAGCTCACTGCAAGCTCCGCCTCCCGAGTTCACGCCATTCTCTGGCCTCGGCCTCCTGAGTAGCTGGGACTACAGGCGCCTGCCACCACGCCCGGCTAATTTTTTGTATTTTTAGTAGAGACGGGGTTTCACTATGTTAGCCAGGATTGTCTCTGGATCTCCTGACCTCGTGATCTGCCCACCTCGGCTTTCCAAAGTGCTGGGATTACAAGTGTGAGCCACTGCACCCTGCCGACTTTCTAAAAAGTTTTATTTTGCACAACTCTAAACCTCCATATTATTTTCCAGTGGTGTAGAAGGTACCAGCTAAAGTGAACCACTATGTAATATTAGGCCATTCTAAAGGAAAGATGTTCCATGTCATCAGAGATGGTAAAATAGGAAGAATAAAAAAAAAAGAAAAAGAAAAAAAGATCTTTGGTACCAAAGATTACGCTTGCGTTTCTACACAGCAAACCATTTTTCTTTCATGAAAATAATATATTATTACCATGAATACATTATTTTGCTATTAATGTGAAAGTTGTCTCTAAATATTTTTAAATTTCCAAACTGATGCTTTATTTTCATTTGAAATGTTTTTCACACCTTTTGCATTACGTAATAATTTTGTGGAAGCATTTTGCCCTTTAGAATAAACATTAGATTGATATAGCTGAAATGTGACGTCCAGTTCTTTGATATTCCCCTTGTTATTCAAATAGAAATATGGAAATGCTTCATATATTACTGTTAAATTTCTTAGTGCAGAAATAACATTATTAATAGAGTATTGTTTTCAAAACAGAGATGATTAATTTCAAGAGGTTTAACAATGAAATTGTGTGTCAATATTTTGCATTTAAAATGAATTTAATTGACCAATATTTTCTGTAGTTAAATTTAGTCACAATATCACATGTGTTCTTCAAGAAACACATGAAATTATTAAGAAAGTAATTTAAAAATTTTTAATGTATAGCAGAATTGACCAGTAGGCCAGTTTTCTAGTAACTTACGATAGTGGAGTATTTCTTTAGAAAGCAGAAGCACTGCATTCTCACTTCTACTTTGATTTCTTATTTCTTGGGGAGGCAATTTGAGGAAAGAAGAAATGCATGGGGAATATATACGTTTTGTTTCTTAGGGAAAACAGTCTGAGAAATGAATAAAAAGCATGAAGTGTGTGTGTGTGTTACCATGGAAAAGGATATTCACAGTAGTACAGTTCTCAATATTTTTAATGAGATGTCATCTTTTAAAAATATAGTAAAACCTTGGGATATAGAATGTTACATCTTTTGAGAATGTATGTGTCTCTAAGTAAGTGAAATCTAATGCGTATAGGAGACTGATAGCTAAAAATGAATGGAACATTAATGTACTTTTATAATTAAACCTCTTATCTATTGGAAATTATAAGAGAATAGATACATGTTTTGAATGTAAAGTTGAAAAGTCTGGTTTACTTAACAAATTGAAAGTGATTTATAAAATCTAAATTTGGACTACTTGCAAATGATAAGCTGTTCAAGTAGCCTTTAATTTAAATTCAACAGAAATCTAGAAGTCACAAGCAAATATCTTATAGGTAAAATCCATCTGGGCACTTAAAATATGTCTTAAAAAAGCAGCAGCAAGGTACCTTGCCATTTTTAGCATATTTTCTTTCTTTCTTTCTTTCTTTTTTTTTTTCTTGGAAATGGAGTCTCACTCTGTCACACAGGCTGGAGTGCAGTGATACCATCTCAGCTCACTGCAGTGTACACCTCCCAGGTTCAAGTGATTCTCGTGCCTCAGCCTCCTGAGTAGCTGGGATTACAGGCACACATAACCACACTTGGCTAATTTTGTATAGTAGAGATGAAGTTTCACCACGTTGGCCAGGCTGGTCTTGAACTCCTGACTGCAAGTGATCCACCGACCTCAGCCTCCCAAAGTGCAGGGATTACAGGTGTGAGCCACCGCAGTCGGACCATTTTTAGTATATTTTCAACAAATACATTTAAACAATGTTAAGGCCACAGCATACATATCTCAGCCATTAATTGTTCTGTGCATTGATGTTTATCTCATAGATGTATTGAGTAGTGCCTTTTTAGCTTTTTCACATTGCTTTGTCACTGTATCCTTTGTGTTCCCTAAATACATTGCCCACTTCCAAAAATATTCAGCATGAAAAAAAGGGCTTCAGTATCAACTGAGACTACTTTTGTTCATCTCAGGGAACTTTCAATAGTCAAGAATGAATTCAGTTAAAGGTATTTAGGGTTCAAAGAAGACAAACCGTACAAGCTCATTTCATTCCTTGTTGTGTACCTTTCCATCTGCCCTCCCGCTTTCACTGTCTACTGTGGCCTTTTTATAGGAACAGAGCAAGATCAATGAAGGCTAATGGCAAGAATAGGAAAAAGAGTTGAGATTTAACCAATAGCAGAGCATAAAGGATCATAACAAAATCAAATTATAAAAGCATACTTGAAATAAGTGGAGTTTTTTTTATTTTGAAAATATCATATATTCACAATTTTAATATTTTAATTTATTTTTTACTATTTAACTCTGTACCTGGCAATGCTCAGGCAGCTGATTGTGAAATACTCCTGTCCTTTACAGAACATGGCTGTTATTGTGCTGTTGACATGAATAGACCATGGAAACATTTTCATCATTGTCACTCAGCCTGTGCTGTAATTAATGTTAAGTTGCTGAAATAAAAAGTGAGCAAGTAATAGATTTTCTGGGCAAATCTAATGATTCAGCCCACAGGACTGATGAAACTACTGCGGAAGTTTTTCTATCTGAAAGAAGGTGCTGGGCATTCAAATGTCTTCATGTATTGTATATCATATGAATTGTATATCAATTACTAATGGGAATTTCTACATATATGCTTACAAAAGCAATTTATTTAAGTAATGCTAGGGGTAGTGTACATACCAATTAGTTATTCAGCTACTATACAGAAAAAGAATGAACAAATTAATTTATTTCTAATTGAGTCAGTTAGACATAATGCATATAACGTGATACTTGGTTCATAAAAGAGTTGTTTTCATGTGGTTTTTGTAGGGAGTATATGTAATTGTGGAAGGGGTATGGGAAGAGTTGTGTATAGTTAGTTGTTATCTCTACAAGTTTGAAAGTTTTCCCATCAAACATTATCAATATCCCAACGTTTTAAAAATTGAGTGAGGGTTATTATTTGTATTTGATGAAAGAAAATCCAAATAAAACCCACCTAGAAATAGATATTTTATTATATATGTGCTATAGATATACCTATATAGTACAAATAGACATGTGTGATACATATATACAATGTTATATATGTGTATATGTGTTTATACACACTGAGTCTGTAATATGTACACACTAGATTTGTGTTATGCTAACATCTTCAGGGTCTGCACTGTGAACTACCCTGGAGATAAGTAAGGCCACTTTAGAATAAAGAAGTTCTTTTGAGACTTCAGTTACTAACCTGCTTTAAGAGGTATCTACTTTATAACTGAATTCTATGTCGTTCATATGTAGAGTTACAGTAAGGGTCTGGTATGTCCAAATCTTAAAAATAATAAGAAAGAAGAAAAGTAAAGCCTTCAAGCTAGCAATGTATTCGAATTACAGTTTTCAGATTGTGGCTCTAGGCCTTGTGTTTTTCATTTAAGTAGCACCTTTTAATAAAAAACATTTCTTTGTGTAGGCAAAAGCACAAGTGTTTCAAATGTAAATAGCAGGAACAAAAAGAGTTTACAGAGATAGCATTGCTGCACAAAATAATTGCTACTGAGTATTTCTTATAGAATTTGTGGAACTGAAAGATGAGGTTTATTCTGTCAAGTTCATTCTGTTCAACACTGTTTTCTTATTGTTTGTGTATAGCAACCGGGTATTATTGTTTTATCATTTGTAAAATTGTAAAATAAATTAAATCCCTTTTTTTCACTGCTTCTCTTATCTCATATATCCAATCCCTTGGTTATACTTTGTACGTTAATGTTAAGTGATCATTTTTAACAAGCTTTGGTTAGTGCTTTGGTTTTCCACTCCCCTTAGCCCTAGTGGTTGGCAATTAGGCAAACCATTTATTTTTAAGTGTATACATGGGAATATGAGCAATGTCAAAAACTCCATGACTATTAGGAAATCCTTAACAATATTTTGTGTAGTACATTCTGTTTGTGGATGAGGGAATAAAGTATTTCACAAGTGACAGTCATTTATATCCAATTCACACTCCGACTGACTAATGTTAGTGGATTATTTTAGCTACAATGACTTCGTACACACTGCACATTCTATGACAGATTTTTGATTTAGTATTTCGACTGCTATTTGATCCACTTAATATTGTTTGCAATTTGCCTTCCAGGAAATGATTCCGAAAGACTACATGCTTAAATCTTCTTTCATGGCTTTCTATAACTTGCAAGTCTGTTTTCAGACACTGTATTGATTTCCGCAGAAACATTTAACAGAAATTTTAAGAAGCCACTGTAGCATTCTGCAATTTTGAAACATTTACTGGAGACCAGCAATGAAGCACTGACAATAATTAATACACATAGATGTTATTTATATTTGCATAATTACCTTTTTTCCCAAAGATTCATATACAGTGGGTTATTCTTAGCTTCTTTGGGGGGTATAATCAGACCTCATCATGTGGAACTCCATTTTTGATGTTATGGAAGAGTTTTCAGGATTGTAGTATGAGTTTTGGTGCCTGAAGCAATTTTCTAAAAGGCAGTATTTACAAATAATTTATTCCTACTCTCAAATATTATTTTTAAATGCTTATGATTTAAAAATAGGTTTAGGTATGGTTTTGCCTGAAATGGTGGATGATTTGCTATAATCTCTCTCTTTACACTTATTATTTTATATTACAGCCCAGTCCTTTTCAAAATTCTGAGAAACATTGCTGTTCAACATGCTCTGCAAAGGAATGATGTGTTCTCACATAATTCCACAATACTCTCAGGAATTAATAAGGGATGGTAGTATATTACAAACTGAGAAGTCTCCGAATAAAGAAAATGATTTAAATTTTCCTAACCAAGAATATTAAAATGTATCAAATTTTTGCATATTGAATACTTATTTTAAGAAATTCCAAAATACACTAGTTTTACAAACCTTTTCCCAGAATTAAAAACTGAGCATATTTTTATTTGCCTTATAATAAAGTATCTATAATGTTCTACACAATTTATGATATAAATATAGATTACCATATTCACACCTTTCCTTATATTACATGCTACATTGTAAAACACAGGTGTCAAGATGAACATTTGGATATGTACGGGCTTTCCATATATTTTATTAAAGTGTACATTCCTCTAAGTTTTTGAACAAGCTTTATTAGCTATGGATTACTGAAGCAGATCCATCCAATTCACCAGGGCCTATAATGTTAGTGTAAAATAAATTGAATATGCACTCATAGTAACCCAAAAAATGTATCAGCCATTTAAATCTCCCCCTTCACATGTTCTCAAGACTTAAATTGTCCTTACTCTGGGCCAAACATAGTTTTTAATACTCAATGTGTATTAACTGATTTAACCCTAATAACAAGTCTATGAAATGGATTCTGCAAATATTATAATTTCATAGATAAGATTAAGGGAGAGGTAATGTGATGTGCTCAAGATTATATAGCTCAAAAATGAGAAAACAAGGACTTGAAACCACTAACTTCAATGTCCGCCTCCCTGACCATCACGTTTTGATGCTGCCTTTCCTTAGTTGGCAAGAAGTTCTTTGGGAAACAGTTTGCAAAATAGATGACTATTTAATGAGTACAGATCAAAAACATAAGTAAGTATGTAGAAATAATACATAATTTAGACTTTGGGAAGGTCTAATTACTGATTCCTGCCCCCAATAGGACAATCATTTCTAATAATAAGAGTATCTTGATTTCCAGGTCAGTGTCTTTCCCCTGAATGGTGCTAGGTTAAAAACTGCAAATTCTTGCTTCTGACTCTTCTTGTTATGTTTTTTTCATGCAAGCTGGATTACCTTTATGTTCAAATCTGACTTTATGTATCACAGAATTTATTACATTACAGTTATTTTAAAGTCTAAATATGAACTTCCTATGTAAACATTTTGATTGAATTTAAATGTTTTATTCATCTCCATTAGCAACTGTTTATAAAAATCTCTTAAAGTTGAACTTCTGCAGATAGCTAGATAGCTAAACTAACCTATTTGATATTGTTTTTGTTGTGTTTTGTTTTGTTTACTAATTTATCTCTCTTCCTGGGGATAGGAGTAGCTTAATCTCCAAATCATGGTGGCAGCTTAATTACTTGCTCTATAAACTAGCTTCATTGTGCATGAGCCCATGAGAAGAAAAAAAATTATATCAGACATAAGAATAAAATCCTGGCTAACACGGTGAAACCCCGTCTCTACTAAAAATACAAAAAAAAAAAAAAAAATTAGCCAGGCATGATGGCAGGCGCCTGTAGTCCCAGCTACTACGGAGGCTGAGGCAGGAGAATGACGTGAAACCTGGAGGCGGAGCTTGCAGTGAGCTGAAATCACACCACTGCACTCCAGCCTGGGCGACTGAGCGATACTCTGTCTCAAAAAAAAAAAGAAGAAAACTAGTGGCCGAGCGCGGTGGCTCACTCCTGTAATCCCAGCACTTTGGGAGGCCGAGGCAGGCGGATCACGAGGTAAGCAAATCCAGACCATCCTGACTAACACAGTGAAGCCCTGTCTCTACAAAACAAAAACAAAAAAAAGAATTAGCATGGCGTGGCGGCGGGCGCCTGTAGTCCCAGCTACGCGGGAGGCTGAGGCAGGAGAATGGCATGAACCCGGGAGGCGGAGCTTGCAGTGAGCTGAGATTGCACCACTGCACCCCAGCCTGGGCGACAGAGTGAGACTCCGTCTCAAAAAAAAAAAAAAAAAAAAAAAAAGGAATAAAACTAGTTTAACCTATTTTTAAAAGATAAAATATTTCAGTCACTTAGTTGCTTAATTTCTAGAATCTCAATAAAGAAATTATGTAAAACATGAATACCAATATGAAAATAACTCTTTACTTATTTACTTTTTGCTTCCAGATTGCTGATTTCGGATTCAATTACCAAAGTAGAATTACTCAAATAAACACAAAAGAATTCTAGTCCAGAATGTGTTCCACAAAAATATGTCAGTAAAAGACAACTCAATAGATTCCCTAGTTGGAGACTGAGAATATAATTTAACATCATAAAAAAGCTGAGAACCTGCAATATAGAAATTCTATTGTTTTAAAAGCCATATATCCTTTTATAAGTACTTCTATTGGCTATGAAATTATTTTGTGAAGAACATACTTTGGATAACACTTCTGAATGTAACAAATGGTAACAAATGTAATAAACAATACAAGAAGAGAGAACAAATAAGAGTTTCACAGTAACAGTTTTTACTTATTCAGTGTTTTCTCACCTACATATTTTTAATATTTTCAAATATGAAAATGTTTAAATTTATATATTTATTTATTCTCTAAACATTTCTTAAATTATTTTTCACAGAAATTATTACTCTCTTTTCTAAAATATTGATCACACACCTACATGATTACATTCCTAAGAGCAGTCGGACAATTAAAAGCTGTTGCTCATTCTAGGCCATACGTACAAATCAGTTAACTTTCAGGCCTTTTTTGTAGAACAGGAAGAAGCAAAGTGCTATGAGGCACTAATTTGCATTTTCTAGAACAAGTCAGGATATTATAGTAAGCTCATTCTCTGTTGTCTGTCCAGCCCAGCTTCCTTGGCTCCAGCCTCCGGGCACCACACAGATGGGCTAACTATGAGCACATCTGCCAATGCTGCCAAAATGTAAACACACTCAGCTGGCAGCAGATGTTTTCCAGGAAAGATCACTACCACTGGAGTTGTTCTGCTTTGGATTTTGTTAGCTGATCTTTATGGTTGGATATAAGGCTATTCTGTTCAAATAGATCATTTGTCTCCCAGGTATAGAGCAATAACACAGTAGATTAAGGCTCAACTGTTTTATATTTACGATGTTCATATACGTAGAAATGTTGTTAAAGGCTCTCCTAATGGGTCAAGATTTTTCTTCTTATATAAATGGGACTTGTTTTACTTTAAGATCTCATTTACTGAGCTCTTCAACAGTAAAATATAAAGTTTAGAGGAAGAAAAATAAACATCCTTTCTGCTTTTCTATGATCATTGGTATAATTTGATTTAGTGTTCTCTTGTGCTGTTCTTATCATTATCTGCATTAATTGCTCTAGTCCTGCTTTTTTATTGAAATACTCAGCATTCATTTGTGGTAAATTTATTTAATACTGTAGATCTTAAAAGCACATTTTTATATGAGTTTATAAACTCATTTAATATGTATGCATTTGTAAATCTTGATGGCATATAAAAATCTCGAAATACTTCATCGTATAAGATGGTTACATTTATTCAGCATTTATAAAGTAATAGTAACTACTTGTCACTCTGTTAAACATGGAGGAATACCTTTCTCTGTGGTTATCAAGATTTAAACAGAATCAGCATAGAAGAAAATAAATGATATCATTTGTTGTCAAGTATTCTACTCATAGTGTGCCCGAAGAGATAGGGGAGCCTCAAGGAGGTTTGTGGATGAGGGACATTGATCTTGGCCTATAGAAATGGATCATCAAGAAAGCGTCTTCTGACCAGTGGCTATTAAACTGAGTTTTAAAGAACATCTTTCATTCAGTTTGATAACCGATTTTCAGTGTTGACAATGTGCACCTATGAAGAGCTAGCAATTTTTACATCTGTGCAGCTTTATTTCAGTTATTTGAATGACAAGTCATATGGTTTGGCTGTGTCTGCACCTGAATCTCATCTTGAATTGTAGTTCTGAAAATCCCCACGTGTCGTGGGAGGGACCTGGTGGGAGATAATTGAATTAAGGGGGTGGGTTTCCCCATGCCATTCTCATGATAGTGATTAAGTTCTCACAAGTTATGATGCTTTTATAAGAAACTTTCCCCCTTGCTCAGCTCCCATATGTCTCCTTGCTGCTGCCATGTGAAGAAGGACATGTCTGCTTCCCCTTCCACCAATGACTATAAGTTTCTTGAGGCCTCCCCCTCCCTGGACATGCTGAACCATGAATCAAATCTCTCTCCTTTATAAGTTACCCAGTCTCAGGTATGTCCTTATAGTAGTATGAGAACACACTAATACGACAAGCAACACAAGAACTCTGATCATCTATGAGAGCAGCAGTTGATTAGGCAGGACATGGAGCAGAAGAATTTCAGGAAAGAATGGAGCCTGGTGGAAGAACACCACTCTTTTTAAATAAATTGTCCTTGCACATCCTCTGCAAACTTCAAATGTCCTGAGCACAGGACATGGGCAAATTTGGACATGGTTTGTAGTCAGTGGTAAAATCAAGACAAGGAATATTTAATTAAATAAAATAAACAATATTCATTTAAGACAGAACACCAAAATAACAAAAGGCAGCTATTTTTCTTATTTGTTTGTTTTTAGTAATCTAAACAGTAGAATTTGATAGAAGCTAACTATTGTCCTAGAAAATTGAAATACCTAACTATACCTGCATATGGAAGTTATAAAATTCTCTGAGCTCCCCACATCCTGATCATAATTCTCCAGGTTAACTTTTGAACTACACATTTAAATAAAATTAAAGCATACCATAAAGCATGCACTTACTACCAATGCCAAGTAACTGCAGACTTCCTGAAATTATTTACTTTATGAAATCCTTCACTTGCAAATATTATTCTTAATACTTTCTCTATGTTTCCAGCTTGAGTGAATGCATCATAAAAGAAAATGTCTCCAACTTGATTCGAAATAATGAATTAAAAGTGATTTTAGTTACTTTAATATATGTTTCCAAATTATCCTAATTTTAAAGTTTGATTTTTGAGTGATCTCAGAATCTGAAAATCCACCTGCCAAAATTTTCATGATATACAATTTGAAACTTTTAATGTTACTTTTCACTCAATGACTAGGCTCCTCCATAGGCTCCTCTATTATGTCCTCCTCTAAAATACTATGTTTGGGGGAAGATATTTTAGCCTTGTTTTTAAATCTCCACACCTCTAGAGGTCGTATCTATTCTGATGCTTTTGAAAGATGTAGGGACACCCTGGAGATAATAATAAAAACAAGGAGTCTAGTCATACAACAACGTGCATATGCATGTCTTAGTCTAGGTCCACTTAAAACATGGCTCAAGGGAATATTAACGCAAATAGTTTATTGGGCAAATGTTCCTAGGAAGCAGAAACGAAGAATCAAGAAAAGTATGACAGAAAAGGAGTGAAAGCCTATATAAAGATATGTTTCAAATCGGCCGTTTCTGTGAATATTGGGAGCTCAATCTCACTTGAACTATCTGAGGGGCCTTAAGGTAAGGGTCTCAAGATTCAAGAGGTGAAAGAAAGAAGTTATTCTCCATCAGACCCCATTCGCTACGCAGAGTTTCCCTGTGAGTCATTAGCTCCCTGAACTCCTGGGATGTGCTTGTGAATTCTAAGCTAACTCCCACAAGTTACTCATAGCATATGCCAGAAAAGCACTTGCAGTATCAAGAAAGGTAGTGCTTAACATGAGGCATTGTATGCAAAATATTGTTTGCTGAATTCGTGACTGGAATCATGGGTGAAGCAGAGAGGAAGTGAGATAGCGTGTTAGATGTTTAACACAGTCTTCCTAGTGCGTCACTTGCATAGGCTCATGTACTCCATTAATTCCAGTTCATAGCCAACTCTCCAAATTGTGGCAGAAGGCTGACAAATTTGTGGAAGACTATATATAAAAGGGTTAGTTTGGAAACTATAGCCCCTCTATCTGTAAATCATTCCAGGAGGATTGATATTTATCAACTCCTCCCATTACTCATTTTAGGGCCCCCTCACTTCAGCTAATGTGGATTTGTCAACTAAGGGACGACCCAAACTTTTACTCCAAGGAGTGTGAGCACTCAATTGACTTTTATGTGGTGAACTTGATTGCTGAAATTGTCCATTCAGATTTATTTCTAGGCATTGAAGCACCAAAAGACACTTGATGACTTTTCTGGGTCCCAAACTTAGCCTCCTTTACTTGCGTTGTATAGCATAAACTCTAACTCTTTGTCATAACTGATGTCAATCACTCCTGCCAGCATAGTAACCCTTTTCCTTGCCTATTGGTTCACTGTGATGAGGAGCCCAATTTAATAAAGTAGTTGTTTAGCTTCAAGTTGAGTGGAAACTTCATTGTGTCTCTTGGAAGAAACATTCCTCCATTAGAAACCAGAACTTCTGATGTACCACTTCCTGAATTATGAATAAAGAAAATTCAAAGTTCCAAAGTGGATTAACAGGAGTAATTGTACTTTTACCTCTTGGTTATGGAACTGGGATTCTAGATATTGGGGACACTGCATCATATATTAGCTATTAGTTTAATGTGTATAACCCATTTTAAAGGACAGCCTCCCAAACCTGCATGGTGTCTTGCCCCTGACCTGTCATTCTGCAAAACAGTTGACAGGTCATTCCATTGTATTATGTTGGCGCTTTGTGGTAATAAGCTATGTACTGAGAGAAATGGATTCCATGGTAATACACTTAATGCCTTACCTTGTTTGCTAGGAAATTGTTAGTCTGAAAAAAAAAATTGTTCAGCATCCCATTTCAATGAATTAGTGATTTTGTAAGAGCCTGGATGACAAGGTTGGAAGAAGTACGGTATATAAGAAAGCAAATCCATATCCAGACTTAATTATATCAATTTAGTAAGACTAAATTACTGCATTCTCCAGGGTTTAGAGTCCAATTGAATTGCACTTGTCTCATTTCAACATGCCTCCAAATTACTCAACTTGAGCTGGTAGCATTTTAGGGGTCCACACTGGTGGACTTTAGGGGTCCACACTGGTGGTCTTTGACATTTTATCCAATTAGCAATGGCAGTAGCTAATCAGCCTTAGTGAAAAGGAACCCATACTGTTGGGCCCCTACATAGTTCCATTTCTGCCACCATAAAGGGCCCATAGTACAAACACCATGGCAGCTGAGAAACAAGTCAAATGACATCGGCAGGACAAGCCATTCTATTCACCTACTGGTTGAGATTCTCCTCTGTGGTAGAAGCTCTCTTTTAGATATCAATGAAACACACAGTAATTCACAAACTTTGAACCCTCTCCCCATAATCAACTGCTTATAATATTCCCAACTTCCTTTATTCCCATTTTCTGTCTGTTTAGGTCCCAATTCAACTAGTAGAAATCATTTGACATTTTGATACCAAAGCGAATGATCGAAGATATTACTCCTAACTCTGCTTCCTGGAAGGATATCCCCTCACCGCTGTCCTATAGGAACACACCTGGGATGGGCTTAAGTACAGTAGCAGTACATATTTAGGTTACATCATCTATTGAGCTGACCTCTCTGAGAACTAGACCCAAATTTTCCATCTCTACCACTTAGTCATAGGGAGCTCCCTAGAAGACCATAGAAGTGAACTAAGATAAACAATGGTTCACTAGAAGTAGTTTACATGGGATTTTAGGCCACCTATTTGTATAACTTAGGTATATACCCTAGATGAAATAAGGTCCTGCTATAATCTGAGTATTTGTGTTCCTCAAAAATCATAGTTTAAAAATTCTAACCTTTCAGGTGATGTTATTATAAGGTGGGCTATTTTGGAAGTATTTGGGTTATGAGGGCAATGGACATAAATGGGATCAGTGCCCTTAAAAAAGAAGCCAAAGAAGGTTTGTTAACTTCTTCTGAGTACATAGCAAAAAGAGGCTGTCCATGAGCCAGTAAGTGGGCTCTTACCACATCAATTTTACTAGCACCTTAATCTTGGACTTCTGAGTCTCAGAACTGTGAGAAATAAATTTCTCTTTTTCATAAGCTACTAAGTTTATGGCATTTTGTTACAACAACCCAAATTGACTAATAGGGGTTCTATACTGGTTTTCATCCTACATATGATTGCAGTTGTATGATCTTATTACTCAGAGTATCTGATAGTCCCCAGCTCATGGTGGGCAGTATTAGCTGCATAATCCCTTGAAGTCCCAAGCACAGCCATTCAGTCTTTACCAGAGTCCAACAGCATTCCCAGAGTTTATTCTCAAACTGCAAGTAGTTATCTCCCCAATAAGACATGACTCTGACTCCAAAATACTAGGGATTTATAGTGGGGCATTCCAACTGGAGTATTTCACAAAATCGACACAAAGTACTTAGTTACTACAAAAATGTCAAGCATCATCTTATCTAATCATAAGGCCAAAGAGGTAGGGCCAGCTTCTACTGCAGCCTAGACCTGCCACAGAATCCTCTGTCTTCTGTCATATGAGTCAGAGTAATTTTTCTAAGTCCATTGTAGGCTGCCTTCAAAATCCAGTGGCCCTCTGAGTAATATGCCTCTTTCTATGTCTGAGGAAACAGACAATGAAAATAAACATAATCAATGAGGAACTCTATACATTCTAGAGTCCCTGCCCTGATGCTTCTGGGGCTGTCTGAGGGTCTGCAGTAGAGTTTGACTTTTTACCTTATCAAAACATTCTTTCTCTCTCCCTTGTTCACAGATATTCACACCTGATAAACACGCAACTTATAAAACTCCATCTCAATGTCTGCTCCAAGAGAATTCAACTTGTGACGACTGGTGTTAGAGGTGGCAGAGGAATCAAGCAATGAGATGCCACCTAGTTGAAAATTAGGAATTCATTTCATCACCGTTGGTAGGTAGAGCACAGGTATCTACTTGCATGCATTGATGTTTAATTGTTACAACTCTCATCCAGTGAATTTAGATGATATTAGTGGTGTCATGTAACAGGTAAAGGGAAAATAGTGATTATAAGAACAATAGGATTGAATGACTCTTGTTAAGCATAATAATTGATGCTCTAGGAAAAGATACTTCCAATTAATAGGTAGTTTAAAAGTCATAGGAATGATAAAAGGGTTCTTTGAGAGCTCACACAAACACATTCTTCTTCTGCAGTGGGAAGGCATAGACAGCTAAGGACCAGGACTAAAACCTAATTGTAAGAATGACAGAGTAGCCCACCTCCAAAGAAGGTAAAATCCTTAACCAAAGGAGCTTGTTATGTCAAAATCAGGACCCTGGTTGGGAAAAAAAATATGAGTCTGACACATGGGCTTATAATTCTCAACTTATTGAATTCCTGGATTCTCCTGAGCCACATTTAATGTGTTCAAGAGCAACATAGGACTAATGACTATTGACTTGGACAGGACAGCCCAAAACATTCCTTCTTTGATAAATTGTGGAGGGACCTTCACAGTCAACAATCAGGTTACATCTATATGGGAAAGAGCCCCAGGGCTACAGGCCTGGTCTGGTCCTAGCTCCTTTACTCATTTGCTGTGAAATTTCTGATTTTCATCATCTGTTACCTGGAGAGAGTAATAATGCCCTCATATTGACACTTAGATATGATAAGATACCATGATTAATAGAAAATAATCTTAGCAGTGAGAAGAATTGTGTGATGTGCTGAGTGGACTAGATATTAGGAATGGTGTAAAGGAACTAGTTTCTCATAACAAATAGAATACAGAAAACTTAACATATACATTAACATTTATTCATAACAAATAGAATACAGAATCCTTGGTTTTCCGTAATAATTTTACCACATGTTTACATTATTAAATGATATGTAGCTTATTTTGCATAGCTTTAAGCTCAACAAAAGTGGGTGTTTGTAGGCCATATTGATGTTGATACAAGTAGCAGTATTTGATACTTTTTCACTACCATTTTGTATTTCATTTTATGAATATAAATTTTAAAATTATTTTGGTTGGAATACTTAAATGAAAGAATCATTAGACAATATCCTGCCCTCAGCTTTCCAGATGTAAAGTCAGTTTCTCTGCATGTGTCAAGATGCATTCCAGTGCACACCTGTATGTCTCAAGTCAAAAAGTTCTGTTAATTACAGGTTGATTCTCCAGGTAAACATTTTCTCTCACCACAAACATGTAATTCCATTTTCTCCAAAGGAAGCAGGGTATCACAAGGAGAAGGTGCACTCAGGATGATTTGGACTCTTAGTGTATTAAATGATAGCTATTATGGATCTACATGTACTTTTCTGTTAATCTTTGCTCATCAACGCTTCAAGAACTTTTTTTTTTTTTTTGTCTCTTTAATCACATTTCTTGATGCTTAAACTTCATAGGCTGTAGGGAAAAGAAAGAATTATTTTTCTCACCCATTATTAGGTCATGGCTGAGACCCCTTTAACAAAAGGCAAACAAATAAGGGAAAAGCATATTAACTTCTTTAATATACTTTCCACATGACACAGGAGGCTTCATAAGAAAATGAAGCCAGAAAGAAACAGGGAAACTTGTGTGTTTTTATGCTTAGGTTTGATAAAGCAGTGACGGGGAACTATGATTGGACAAATGGGGTATGAACCAATAGTGTTAAACTGGGGGGATTTTAGAAAGATCAATTTGGATCCTTATCTGTGTTTTTCTGTGTCTTCAGACATAAGAATGTTCCTTATTTCTAGGTATACGAGGGTACCTTTTAAATAAGGGTTTTAAAACCTGCCACAGGGAAAATGGTAAGAGAAAGTCACAGAATGGTCTTTCTAGATTTTGTGGTCAGCTGAGGGAAGAAGTACGAGGGGAAGGTGACAGTGACCTTCCTTCTGCTTCTATATTGTCAAGTACCAATATGCCATAGTTTGGGGTAGTATGTCCTGGGCCCCATCAAGGCTAAAGAGTGTATTCTAGCCATACTACATTTTGTTAGTTTCCTATGTGCATTGTCCATTTTCTATTATCTCTGGTTTATTACTTTCAGTTGAGTATATGATATCCCATTTTCACTACATATTATCTGGGTGGTATCTATATCACTTGGTTCTCAGTTCAGTCATCAATCTACATTCCCCCATCACAGCACCATCCAAATTTTGTTATTATTACTTGTTTGTCTATTGATTTCATAAAATTATTAAAATAATAGAGACAAATTTTATTTTATCAGTTCAACCTGTTATTAATAGAGGCCTCTCACAGTACCTAGCACATAGTAGGTCCTTTGTAGTATTAAATGAATGAATTATTTAATTACTGTGTTTTAATCAATTTCAAAGCACATATATTTTAACATCTCTGAAATCAGAGTGCTGCTTGTGTCTCAGGATCCTTAGGGCATCACTTTTCCAGGTGGAAAATCTCTCTGGCCCGTGGTTCCTATGCCCAAGTTTTGCTCAGGCCCACTGGACTCATCCCACCCACTTGGTCTTGCAGGCTGCACTTGGCTTGCACTATCAGCCTGGACCCCACAGCTGCCAAGGGCTAGCCAGGTGCAGAGTGGTGAGGGGTGGGTGAACAAATGCAGGATCTGGCCACTGTGCACAGCCAGGCACACTGGCTGTGGTGGGGCAGGAAGCTCCAGGTGCTGGCACAGCTGTTGGTTCTGTGCGAGACCGAAGCTAGAGTAGACATACTCTACACAAGCATACACAAGAGGCTTCTGTTGTGGGCACTAGCATCTGGTTAAATGGAACACAATGGTGCCCAAAATCTCAGAGATGCCAGGAAATGCAGAGCCCCAAAGAGGGTGTTACACTGTGTCACAGACTTAGGTTGGGGAGCCCAGAATTATGGGCTCAGCTCTTCTCTCCTTTTCATTGCCTGAAGCATAGAAAATCAGGGTGGGAGGGGGTGTTTCAGCCCTGTTTGTGTTACAGCTCTTTCAGTCCCACCATTAGGTGGGTCCCAAATCCTTATCCTATGTCTAGGAAAAATTAAGTATGTGGACACCTGCAGGATAAGCAAGGTAGAGAGGAGCTTTATTGAGCAACAGAACAGCTCTCAGAAGACCCACACCGGGTAGCACCTTTCTACAGGCAGGTCATCCTGATGAGTCCAGGAGACCTGAAGTGGGTAGCTTTTTCTCACAGCTGATAGTCCCAACATTTGTTGGAGTCTGGCTGAGTCTGAGGTTTTTATGGGCTCAGAAAGGAGGAAGTGTCTGCTGATTGTTCCATGGGCAGCCATGTGTGGGCCTGGAAAAACACCACAAGTTCTCACTCTGGGCCAGGGTGGACTCCACTCACAACTGACAGCCTGGCCCCCAGGCTTTGGGTCATCCCTGGCTTGACCATGGGGTTTCATCAGGGACCCATCCCTTTCAGCCCAGGATACTGTCTTCCTCCTGCTGCTATCAACATGCCATCTATAGTGCCCAGGCTGTTCATGACAAGAGGTGCCTATAGGCCCATGCCAAGCTGCCCTCAGTGTCCCCTTGGCCTCCCTTCTGTGCTCATTGGCACCCAAAGTCCAGAGCAGGCTGAAGCAGCAGGGCCATGGAGTGTCAAGGCACCCTGAATGTGTCAGGGCACGCATCTGGCCAGGTTGCGACAGTACCTGGGCTCAGCCTCCACTTTGCTCTGAAATTGGAGCAGGAGGAGGGAGGAGTGGGAGCAGGCACTTCCAAGACGATTGGGGAAGTAGGGCTTCCCAGGACCCCAAAAGTGCAGGGATGTCCAGGTCCAGAGCTGCCTCTGGGTGGCTGCAGCTGCACTAGGAAATGTAGAGCTACCACCCCACCAACTCAGTAGGGGGCGAGGCTCCTGCCCCCTTAACTCCATGGAACACACAGCCCTGACTGTGACTCCCCTACTGCAACTGGCTGCTCCTGAGGGGCTGCCGCCATCACTTGTCTATACGAACCTTGTAACTGCATCAGTACAGAGAGGCCCCAGCAGTGCCTAGTTATAAAATCCAGACTTCTAGGGCTCAGAAGGCAGGAAGTGCTGGTCTTCTTGTTCTGAGCTGTTGCTGCTAAGTTAGTACTCCCTCTCCTTGGTCTCTAGATTTTCCTCAAGGGTCAGACTCCAGTTGGCGAACCCCAGTTCTGGCTGTGGGAAAAATGTACCTGGATGGTCACATAGATATTGGCCTTCACACTCCTCTTTACCCCACTCTTGTTATCAGCCTACTGCACAAATTAGCCCACCTTGAGATTTTCGAAATGATCGTCAAGGTGAGAAAAACATCTAGGTCTTCTGAGTCCAATTTAGACCTCACGTACATTGTTTTCATTCACATGCTCTTCACGACATGTTCATACTCCTCAATGCATTTTGACAATATGAACAGTTATGTGACAAAATACGATAAAACCCCTCTTTCTTGGAGCGGGGAGGAAGCTGAAGTTACAGGGATTAGACTTGTTTTGAAATGCTCAAAAGAGTAGCTGTCAAATGAATCTTAATATTAAAAGAAAATGTATATATCAAAGTAGTGAAAATTTTTAAGGTAATATACCCTCTTTGTTATCTCACTCAGACATAAATTCAGTCCTAAGAGTGGCCCAACAGAATTTGCAGCACTCTGAAGCACTCACATGCTGCTTTTTCTCCTTCCCCTCCAGTCCACTGGCTTCCCTGCTGTTGTGACATGTCAGTCATGGTTCTGCCTCAGAGCCTTTGTTCTGATGAACTCTCTCCTCAGTGTTCCTTCTACTCATGGATATCTCAGGGCTCACTTCTTCTTCATCTTCCTCCCTCATACTTCACATTCTCAGTGGGCTTTCCTAGCTACATTATATTAAAGTTAAACACACCTCCCTTTCTTGCTTGATTTTTTCTCCTAACACTCATCACTATTGGGTATCTATACATTACTTACTTCTTATTCATTGGCTATTTTCCTTTACTAGAATGTTAGCTTTGAGAAGGCAGGAAGACTTGATCTTAGTCTCTGCATTATCCTTGGCATTTTAAACATTATCTGATATATAATAGGTGCTCAATAACTAGTTTTTGAGAGAAAGAAAGATTTTCAAAACATTTGAAGACTCAGGACAAGCATGATATTCAGGTCCATAGTTTTGATAGTTGATAAAGGGATTAAAGTGGAAAACATGTCTAATTAAATGAGCCCATTCTCCGTGACTAAACTTATTAATTTTATACATTGAAATTCAGGGCAACATTCGTTCCAAAAGTATCTAAGGCTTTCAATTAAAACATGTTGGATTCATCCATTGTATTTTCAAAAATGTCTGACACTGTGATCACAACCATAAATTAAATTCAAAGAATCATTCATTTATTCACTTATTCATTCTTTTAATGTAGGGTTATAAAATGGCTCATCTGTGTTAAAGATTCTTTTTTTTTTTTTTTGAGACGGAGTCTTGCTCTGCCACCCAGGCTGGAGTACAGTGGCCGGATCTCAGCTCACTGCAAGCTCCGCCTCCCGGGTTCACGGCATTCTCCTGTCTAAGCCTCCCGAGTAGCTGGGACTACAGGCGCCCGCCTCGTCGCCCGGCTAGTTTTTTGTATTTTTTAGTAGAGACGGGGTTTCACCATGTTAGCCAGAATGGTCTCGATCTCCTGACCTCGTGATCCGCCCGTCTCGGCCTCCCAAAGTGCTGGGATTACAGGCTTGAGCCACCGCGCCCGGCCCGATTCTTTTTTTTTTTTTTTT